>NC_056733.1:666831670-666836670 GCF_019279795.1 Protopterus annectens | reverse complement strand
TTTGGAACTGAGGTAGTATAGGAAAGCAAAACAAGACAAATTGTTTATGTTGTAAATAAAGTTAAAGATGAAGGTTGTATTTGGCCAAGTGATTATAAACTCTGTTTATTTGCCTGTGATCCCTTTTTTTTATAGTGCATGTTGACAATACATTGATGACTGAGGGGCGTAAGGTTGGTGCATGATAGAGAAGACAGACCCTGAAAAATTGTATTTATCAGAGTGAGGGGCATTTGGTGAAAATCTGTGCTCAAAGACTAGAAGAAAGAAGAGACAATGTAGATGGGGAGTGCAAGTCTTAATGTACACAGTTTGGGCGTGGAGGTCATTTTTGGCTGGATTTTTTGTTTAAAATACTTTTTCAACTACGGAACTACTAGGCACTGAAGCAGAGACTGAAATTACAGAAGTTGAGTATAATGTACTAAGCTTAAATGCTTTATCTTAGTATGGAAAATGCTGACAATAATATTCTGGGTAATGGTGAATGGATGACATTGGTTACAAGACACTATGATGAACTGCCTGAAGAAAAAAGTGTAGAAAACAGGATTGGGAATATGAGGAAAAGTCAGATTCTGATGAGGTCTCCATAGAGAAATGAAAGTGCTCAATCTTGTTATTAAAATTCTTGGTTTTACCATTTTTGAACCTCAGTGGAGTTTTTTCTGCATGGTTCAAACTTAACACTCACCACAATGACTTTAGGTTTTAAGGATATTTTGAGTTACTTTGGGAGGATCACTTAAAGTGTGAATGGATTTTATGATAATTGGGTGCAGTGATAGGTGATATTTAAGGATAAATTAAGGAAATGCAAGTATGTAAGTATCTTGATTAATAAGAAAAAGTGGAAGAGGATATGAAGGGCTGTATGGAATCACATTGATGGGACTTGAGGATGTAAAAAGAAATGAAACTGCTGGAGAAGTAGTTTTGCTTAGAAAACAAAGGGTGTATAGGAAGTGTAAGAAGCAGCAATCTGCCGTGGTAGACAGGAAGGATTAGGTGTACCTGGTGAGAGAAGGAAGTGGAAAAAAGCAAGATATGAAAAGTTTTTACTGAAAGGTGAATAGAGATTAGATGAGAAGGAAGATGGTAAGGTGAATGGGGAAAGAAGTTTTAGGTCTAGGGAGGAATGTTGGAGTTTTAGGTTTAGGGACAGATCAAGAACTTTAGGATTAGTGAGATAGCATGGAAATGTAGGGGTCTATATTAGAGCACCGAACATTCAAAATGTCGAGTGTTCTAATATCGAAATCTACCAATTGAAAATACTAAACATCGAACATTCAGAACAGCGAATTTTTTCCTAGGGAAAAAATTTGCTGTTCCAAAACACATACACACAACACAAGCACACCAAACAAACAGTAATCCACACACATACACCTAAACTCTTACACCTAACCCTACACTAAACTATACATACACCACTAACTATCCACTTACCTTAACCCAAACCCTAACCCTAAGGTCCGTCACTATCGCACACTCACCTCACCCATGCTCTAACCCTAACTCACCTACCCTGTCCTAACCCTCACATCCACACAGTCGCACACTTACCTGACTCGCACCCTAACCCTAACTCACCTAACCCTCATGTCCACACAATCGTACACATGCCTAACATGTGCCCTAACCCTAACTCACCTAACCTGACCTAACCCTCATGTCCACACAATCGCACACATACCTAACCCGCACCCTAACTAACCTAACCCGAACTCAATCTCACACTTACCTGAACCCGACCCGTAACTTTCCACCAGAGCGCTGAAAATACTGAAGCGGCAGAAATGGACAACTGAATTCTTTCCCTAGGAAAAAATTCAGTTTTCTGTTTCTTCAATATTTTCAGCGTTCACTGAAAACGGGTCGATATTAGAACACTTGACATTTTAAATGTTTGGTGTTCTCATATAGACCCGAAATTTAGGACAAGGAATCGAGGAGTTAATTTGGGAACTGGGTGAGAGTTTTAGGTTTAGGGTTAAGGTTCTGGTAGGGCTAGTAGTATATAGGATTGTTGTTGGGATGGCTATATGAAAACAGGAGATTGGGCCTGTGGGAGTTGGAGCACTTACTTTTTCGAGCAAGTGGTAGTAAGTAGGTGTATAGGAGCTGCCATCACATGAGCACCTGCAGTAGACTCCTTAAATAGCAAAGTTGATTGTAAAATTCAGTAATGATCACCCCCATTTTCAAAATGTATGACCCTCCCCTTCAGGCTGGGCAGATGCCCTTCCCACCACCTTCCTACCAAGAAAGACATCAGAATGCCTGTGGTATAAAGACATTTGCCTCCATAATCTTTAGTTCTTTTGTGCCACATTTAGATGACAGAATGCATTGTTCAGAAAGCATTATCAGTCAGTCAGTTATGTCTTAATTCCAGAGTTGGTAGATAAGTCCTCCATTCAGAAACAGTTATTATCTATTTTTTGTATCTAAGTTGCATGCTTGATCACACTAGCTGTTGGACAGCAGGGCTAGATGTCAGATACGGCAAAAGTAAGTAATTGTACTATGTGCACTAAGCAAATCCCAACAAATATTTGTCCAAGAAATGCATTTTTTTGCCTGGGGTCTGAGCATGATGTTGGAAACTGTCCATTACTTGAACCAAATCTGCTCATGATACCCTGCCAAAAAAGACTGCACTTAGAGAAGTGTCCTAATGAGGGGGTCTATGGGGAGGTTGATGACTTTCCCTCAAGATTCAAATTACTTCTTGGATTCAAGGGTGTTGGGATCAGTACCAGACTCTGGCATCTGCTTTGACCAAGGCCTCTTATGTTACTGGTTAGAAGACTGTCCAGTATAGTCCTGAGACAAATACTTCCAACAACTGGTTAGTACAGAGACCTCTCCACAAACATCTGGTTCTGACATCCATATTACTGCATCAGGTAGAGGTTTTCCCTTAGCTTTTGTCTGCAAGGAGGTTAGTGGTTCCAGAATCAAGGTCTCAGATGCCTGTCCATCTCCTGAGGTTGTTGCTACCCCCAGTCCAGGGCCAAACTGTCCAGACAGAAATGGGCATCTGCCAAGTTGCTCAGTGTGTGCTGGGTGCACCCTCATTGAGTAGGTCATCCCAGATTCCTTGCAGGATCTAAAGAGGGTGGCCTAGGATTTTGTGGTTTTCTTTAACCATTAGTGACAGGGGGTTCCTTCTGCAAAGAGGAAGAGGGAAATATCCTGCCTTCCACAGACTCTGTCCCCTGTGACCAAGATACATATTAATTGGAATTTGTTGACCAAATGTCCTCACCATCTGTATACAAGTCCGACACTGTGGACCCACTATCCTATTCTTCTCTAATAGAGGATGTCTTATGTGCTATACCCTATATAGATTGAGGGATAACTTCAAATGGGAGGCTAAGGAATTATCTGTGATTCAGAGAAGATGACAAGTAGTTTCTGGATGTGTCTGAATCTAAAGCTTGGGTCATTCCTTCAGTCAATGAAGCCTTGCAGGATGCCTTTGTAAATCATTCTTTGAACCATATTCCCAACCCCATATCCCAGGAAGTCCGTCCACTTTTATAAGGTTGGGGATTCCTTCAAATACCTTTATAAATATCCTATTCTGGATCTGCTGTCATATCCATGCATTCCAGCAAGGAAACAACTCCCAACACTAACCAAGAATACATTTGCTAGTGATGTGGAAAGTGAAACTTTTTACAGATTGGGAGGAAACTTACACCTTGCTACCTGGCCTTAAGGGTCAATATCTGCCAAACCTACATAAAGTAGCAGGAAACTCTCTTCTCCACCTAGAGGAAAAGAGTGAGGAAATAGAGGGCAGGGACTTAAAGTAGAAACTGGAAGACATGTACAGCATCAGTTCTCAGGTGTCCAGCACTTTATTAAATGTGACTGTAATGCATCACACAATGTAATAGTCACGTGTTAGTGTTAAGGGGGTATTCCTGGTCAAGGGCGCAGACCCTGACATATATACCATGTTAAAGAACAGCTTCTGCCCTGCTGGAGGAGTGTCTTGCTGGACCTTTTGCAGAAAATATGTTTAAAACACTAGAGGAAAGAGAAAGATAATGCCAAAAAAATGTGTCATCATCTCCTTTGGGAAAAACTCAGTTACCACTAATTACCACATCAATGGGAGCCCACTGAACACTGAAGGCATTATAAGAGATCTGGGGACACAAGTTGACAGCATCCTCTCCTTCAACCACCACATTGCCACTGTGGTCAAAAAGTCTTTCTATGTGGCACATCTCATTACCAAGGGTTTTGCATTTAGGAAGAAAGAGGTCATCATCTCTCTCTACTCTTCCCTCATTAGGCCAGTCATCGAGTATAATGCCCCATTTGGTATGTACCTCACAAGATACATGCAACAGCTGGAAAGGCCACAAAAGTACCTCACAAAGAGGATCCTAGGTCTTAAACACATGTCCTGCATGGACAGACTCAAAAAACTCCAGCTATTCTCTGTCTCATATCATCCACTAAGGGTCGATCTCTGCTTGACTTACAAAGCCATGTCTGACCTATCTCTGTTAGAAATGCTACATCTACAGAAATCCCAATCCCTCCGCACCACATGCTCCAGAGACCTCAACCTCATTACCACAATCAACATAACATGATGGAGGGACAGGTTCATAATCCAGAGACTTTCCATGTTCTGGAATAGACTTCCCTTGCATGTCAAGCAAAGCATCTCACTGGCCCTCTTCAAGAGGAATCTTGATGAGTGGATGGGAAATAGAAAGTTCACCTCGGGGATAACTCCAGTGGCTCTACTTGATAGAGGCACTGGGAACTAACATTGGGTGACACAATGCCAGGACTCTTCTATGGGCTAGGCTTGTAAAGGCTCCAGGGCCATTAGCCTAGTACACACCTATGAACCTATGAAGATCATTCTATCTGTTAAGCAGTTACTTCTCTCCTCTGCAGCACAGTACAGCAGGTATTACATCAAAAAAGCTTTTTATCAAAGGTAAATAAAAGGAAAA
>NC_056733.1:666799170-666826670 GCF_019279795.1 Protopterus annectens | reverse complement strand
GCAGTTATGCTACCTGCAGGATCACTGTGCTGCCTCAGTTTTAGTTCATTTTAAGTTGGTTACACTAGATGCTTTTTGTAATTTGCAAGCTGATAACTTTATTAGTCATAGATGCCAATGTTTCCTGCAGCTGAGTTCAGAAAACGGCTATGACAGCACAAAACATGTTATTTTTAAAAGTTATATAAGCTCAAGTCATTGCTAGTTCAAGTGGTATCAGTTGGCCAGACTTAGATCTGTGCAGCTGTATTTAGTTGTGCCAGGATAGTGGAGCCGTCATCACCATCATCATCACCAACCCCATCTTTCCCATTTCCTGGTCAGCTGTCGCCATCTCTCTATTCAGTGCCACTCTCCTATGTTCTTCAGCACTCACGCTTGACTATCTCAGGTCTTGTCTCACTCAATCCATTCAACTCTTTGCTGGGTGCCTTCATTTCCTCTTGCCTTCTTCCTCTCTGTCCCACATCTTCTTCACCTGATTATCTTTTGCTTTTCTTCACATGTACCCGGACCACTGTAATCTGTTGTCTTTGACCTTTTTCTGCAATTGATACTATTTTGCATCTATTCTTATGTCTTTATTTCTTCATCTGTCTTACAGTGTGCGTCCTACCACCCACCTCAGGCACTTCATCTCCATCACCTGTAGCTTCCACAGCTGTGCTGCCTTTACTGCCCAGGTATCTGTACCACACAGTATGCTTATTCTGCATCTGGGATATGCCTTACTCTCCATACTCTTCTGTTTCAACCAACATCTTAATTATATCTGTTGTGCCCTCATCTGAGCTTGCTGCTTTCCCTGACTTTATTCTGTTTGTGTTTTTTTCTGGCAAGTCATTAAGGACTGAAGTCACTAAATAATAAACATTTGAGTTTCAAACTTCATTGCCTTCAGAAAAAACATGCTAATTATTGCCTTCAGGAAGCCATGCTAATGCAAAACCTTTTATTCTATCAAGTTTCTAAGTTTTGTGTAGTATTTAAAATCTGCCCCTGATTTTGAGCCTTTGTTTTCTCCTCTGTTTTTAGCTTTATCCAAAATTCTTCTGCCAAGAGGTTGAGAGGTTTGCTCTGATGTAGTGTAGCTTAGGAGTAACTTTGTGGTTACCTTAAAGTTTGTTTATTCCAGCATTTATGATTATTCATCCTCATTCATTTTTATAATTAAACTTAGCATTTCAATTTATTAATTTTTTTTTTTTATTGTTTCAGTGTTAGTTCACTGTGGCGGTTGCAGCCAGATAAGTTAACTGTACAGAAGGAAAACGATGCTAAAAAAGACAATAGAGTTTGTCCTGAAAGTCAGATTCAAGGCAATGCTGCTTCGCTCTGTTGTGCAACAACTGATTAGGCACTGAACCTGTTACTGGAGAGCTTACGGCTTTACAGCTGAGCTGATGAATAGCATTAGACTATGTCCTTCTTTGTGGGTAGAGGGATGAAGTCCTGATGATGACACGCATGACCCTAGTTTGTGTGTAGTCATATGGTCACTGTAGTTGTATGAGACTGGGCAGCTCATACCATCTCACCTGTCTTGGGGCAGTGGCGGTTTCAGTTGGATGGCTGTATTCACAGACAGCAAAGAGAGGCCTGCGGGTGCTAGAAATGTAACATAGACAGGGGCCATGGGCTTGGTGCCACCAACTTATAATGGTATGTGGTTGGGACTGCATGTAAGTTAGGGGAGCCTGTGGTAAGCCCTCATGGTGATGTGAGTACCCACATCAACAACTCAAGGAATTACCATTAAAATCTTCATTTGGGATGATGCAACCATCAGGAAATGGGTACTGAACAGTTTCATCGCCTATGGACAGTTAGGCCATATCCCTGAAATGCAGATCTCCCCATTCTTGTGGGGGGTGAAGCCAGACACTTAGAAGCACCCCCATAGCTGCCTGGAGAATTACTTCCTTTGTTTGGCTGTTACCCTTAGTGCAGGCAAGACCCTTATCAACCATTGGAATGTGGGGTGGATGATTGGCAGGCATACAGGGAAAAAGCAAATAAAAAAATATTTTTTCACTGTCAAATACTGCATTCCATTGTTGATGAATGCTATCCTAAATAAATAGGCACATTGAGAAATCTAACCAATAAACGTTCAAGATTATATAAAGTAAGCTATATTTAGAACCACTGGCAAAGAAAATAAGGGACTCAGAAATTCAAGGGTGTAATTGATATGATGTTCAAGAAAAGCTGGCTTTGTTTGCAGATGATATTATTTTGTACCTATAAAACCAGAAAAGGACATTTCTGTGTTGTGGATATTCTGGGACAATACAGTGTTTTTTTTAGATATAAAATTAATGAAGATAAAACAAAAGCCATGGCTATAAACTATGTGCCCACACATGAATTGGTCCCACAATAACCATATTTATGGGGACATCATAAAATGAAGTATTTAGGAGAAAGGATTAAAAAGGATTCTGTTATGACAGCTAAGGATGTGTGGGAAGGGACTAAACAAAAGATAATACAAAAACTGACAAACTGGAAGCTCTTCCCTATCGATATGGAAAACAAGGTACAAGGAGTAAAAATGTTTTAGTCCCTTTAGTTTTATACACAGGCCAGGCATATTTTTATCAACTAGAGGAGACGTTGTGGACAGTAACTAATACAGAGGTGAAAGATTTTATTTGTGAGGGGAAGAGGGCAAGAGTCAAGTGGAGTAAGTTGATCCAACAGAAGAAAGGGGTATTTTGAGCTACACATTTAAGGCTCAACAAGCAGAAAGCTACAGTTCAAAGTGGAAAGGGATGATGATGAAGTAGGAAGGTAATTCGAGAAATAAATGGCGAATGGGATTTTGGACACAAATCCTTAAGGAGAAAAACTAAGAACTAAGTCAACAAAGAAATGGGGAAAGGAGATTCTGCCAAAGGAGATGACTGCAATCAGGGGTACAGAGAATAGCTAAGTGGGAGCTAGAATTTACTGGAGGGAGCTGGAAAAGGAACCAAGATATTGGGAACAATTAATTAGTCTAGGAAATGTAATAGAATGGAAAAGGCCAAGAAGACATTTAGATTATAAGCTAGAGATTGTCTTTCCTATCAGAGATTAATATCAGGGTATAGACAAAGAGAAAGGCATAGGGGAATCCTAAATGAGTTACTTGCTCTGGTTGAGTTTTTAATTGACTCTAGAAGAAAAGCTGCTGTTAAAAAAGGTAATATTGCACTATAACTATAGGAATCAATCAGAAGAAGTCAGAAAAGATTGGAAAGAGAGATTAGACATGCACTTCACAAAGAAACAGTGTGAGGACATATGTATAGCTCCCTAATATGCAGCAAAGTCTAGGAGATTTAGTTTTTTTTTTTTGTCTGGAAGTGTTTGCATAGATACTTTTAGACCCCAAGTAGGCTGCAAAGAATTTTTCTTCAAGTAGATGGCAAAGGTTGGAAGTGTGATGGGGAAGAAAGAAGTAACTGGGAACATATGCTTTGGGGGTGTAATAAGTTGGCAGACTTTAAAAATTCCTTCTGGGTACTCGGGAATTCTGGGCGAGCAAATGAGTATAACTAAGGAAATTTTTTTGAGCTGGGAAACAGGATCTGAATTGCCTAGACATAGTAAGATGGTTTATTATCAGATGTTCGAATCGAAGTCTGTCAACTGCACTTTTGTCGAACACGGAAATTCGAAAACGGTAATGTCGAACACCAAAATCCAACCTAGGAACGGTTTTAACATGGGTCGAGATAGGTGTTCACTGTTATTGCCGAACTACAAACCTCTCCCCTATCTCGACCCATGTTAAAACCTGTTCCTAGGTTGGCTTTTGGTTGTTGACATTACTGTTTTCGAATTTCCGTGTTCGACAAAAGTGCAGTCGACGGAGTTCAATTCGAACATCTGATAGTAAACCAGTAAGACATTGTTAAGTTTAATTGTGGTGGATGACAAAAAAAATAATTGCTAGAAAATGTAAATCAAAGTCTAAACCAAGTATACGTTTATTAGTGAATATTGTTGTTGTTGTTTATCTTTATGCTTTTCCTGGTTAGGGGTCACCACAGCGGAACTCCGGTCCGCTAATGATTGGCAGTAGATTTTCACGAACGTCGAGGTGCCATCTCGACGTTCAACCAAGGCACACCCATTTACGCATGTCTTTCGAACGCCTACCCAGCAGACTCCACACAGAAGGTACTCCCCATGCTGCAGCCGAGAATCGAACGGGAGAACCTCTTGCTGTGAGGCAACAATGCTACCGCTGCACTACCGTGGATTACAACAGAGAGAAAAGAACGGGAAGTGGGATCTTTAGAAAAGGGTAGGAGTAAAGTACATAGAAAAATGGAAATTGTGTGAAAAATGCAGAAAATGTTTTGGAGGAGGAATGGGGTTTAAGATAAGGCAGGAATTGGATAATTTATGTAGTGTTGTCTAGATTATAGGATATATAACAATGTATGTGATGTGTGATGTTTGTAAATGTGAACTTGTTAATATGGTTTGATTACTTTTATACAAATATACGTTTGTCTATGTCAGAAGTGATAATTCAGTAAAGGTGTTTAAAAAACAATATGTAAAACACTTAGTCATTTTATGCTAATATTAAATTAAAAGATTCACATGAAAATGTGTTTGCCGTATAGATGTGAATCAGAAATGAATGTGTGGACACATGCTGTAGTCATTTGTTCCCTTTAAAGTTACCATTTTGTACAGAAGCATTACCATACCTTAAGTGATGCAGTTCCCTCAGTAATATATCCTGTCCACAAAAGAACGGAGACCCCTTTTGATGCAGACACAACAGCGTGCAGCATGTTTGTGTGTGGGGGTGGGGTAGCTGGAGAATAGTTAAACAGCTGTGAAAAAAGCTGACTAATTTCCAATCAAATTTTTCCCTTGGACCAGTGCAAACTAAGGCATTGGCATTTCCTCAGGGACCAGTGCAAACGAAGGCATTTACGTTTTCTCCAGTGGCCATTGTGGCCAGTGCTGAGGAAGGGGGTATGTCATCTTCAGTTGTACTAAGCTAGAAGTCATTAGGAGCAACACCATTATCATCTTTTTTTTTTTTTGTTATAGAGACATTTGCATATCACATGCATTATTTTCCCAAATGCAGAGTTTGGAAGAGAAGAGCAGGAAAGACCAGAATAGTGTTACTTGGGCATGTGAACATTAAACAAAAAAGCTTGCAATTTGTGTGGTGTGCCAACTTGGAAAGGTGGGTTTTAGGGTCTTTTTCCTATTTAATCTTGCAGATGTTGGCCAAGGGGGGAGGGAGCACAAAGCATCATTTTGACTGTAATGCTCCTCATTTAAGCATCTGAATGCAACACGTGGAGAGGATGTGTTAACATGCACATAACATTGTGTCCACCTTTATATTTGCTGGAATCACTAACTTTGAAGTCTAGACTTAATAACTTTGGGCTGTTAGAAAAGAATAAGGCAACCTATTAATAGGAGTTCCTAAATCAAGGCACAGTCATAGACTTCCCCTTTCCCGCAGCCTCATTCAAGCATCTGCTGCAAGGAATTTTAGGTTACAGAAAAGATCAGTTTTTAGATTTATTGGTATAAAAAAGTTTCAAAGAAGTTATGAGTTAAAAACTTAAACTCTTCAACACTTGCAGTGCGCACTGAGGTATTCCCACAGTTGAGTGTCAGACTGTCACTGCAGTCTCCTCTTATGTAAACACTTTTTAAATGTCTGACAGCACAAAAAAATGACTGGGTAAGTGTTTTGGCACAGATACGTCCTGAGTAGTCTGGTGTAAATAAAACAGACTCAGCTTTCATGTACTAGATAAACTGGAGATCTGCCCTCTTGAAGGCAACAGGAACACCATCTTAGAGAAGGCGGAGCTCCACTGAACCATCAAACTAAATGCTTGCAAACTACCTGGATTCAATACTTGTATTTCCATCAGAAGTGTTTTATTCATCTGTATTTGTGTTTCTTCCTACTTTATTGCATTTATTCTGCTGCATTTATTACTACTTGTTAGTAGCCTGATTAAATTGTAACTGTTATTCTAAGCCTTTGGTTGAAGTACTTGGGCTTCAGACCAGTTGTTTTACATTAATAAGGTTTGTGGTCTGCACTGTTGTGGCAGGACAGGTAGCTTACATCCTTCTAAGATGGGGGTTGCTGATTGAAGACTTAGTGTCTGTTATTCTAAGAGTGTATTAGTTCTGGTTTAAGTCATTGGGCTTCGGGCCAGTTATTTTACATTAAGAAGGTGTGGTCTGCACTCTTGAGGGAGGAGAGGGTTGATTTTGCCCTTCTGAGCTGGTTGGTTCTGGTTAAAGGCTTATTGTGCCTGCTTATTTGAACTGTTTCTTTCTGAAATTGGTATGCCTTGTTTGCTCTAACATAGACTAAATTCAGACCTGCTGAATATAGCTTTGTTTGTATAACTTGAGGACTAATCCAGGCCATCTTTTTTTGGAGAAGGTTCCCCTGCACCCTAGTGGCAGGAGTGTGCCGTTAGAACTTGTCTGATCAAAGACTGTTGGAATGGGGCTCAGTTTTTAGATTTTTATTGGTTAATTTGTTTAAATCATTTTGCTCATTTGCTACTGTTATAAAAAAAAAAAATACACTTTATGCATCTCTGCTTAGCTAGGGTTAAACTATTCGTGGCGCCATAAAGTCTGCTCTTCATATTTTCCCTTACAGCTAGCCAGTTGTTTAGTTTTAGCACGCAAATCTGTTTCTTTGAGCTTAGCACTTGTTCAGAACTCGTTGTAAGCACTAAATAAGCTACAAATTACTACAGCATGTAACTTTCCTCACTTGTCTAGAAGAAAGCAGTTTTTAGTACTTAATAAAAAAACACCTATCCAGGCATGTTTAAGGGTCAGCTCCCGGTGTTTTCTCCTGTCTACCTGTTGAATCTGGGCATCTTGGGGCAATGCAGCAATTACCTCATGTACACAGACATCTCTCTCCTCCTACCACCCAACACTACAACCTGTGAGCGATGTACTTATATAGCCAAACTAGAAGCAAAGCCCTCTTCACCCAAGACTGGACTAGACAGTCAAGAGGAGAAGGTAAACACTTGCACCACACCACACTCATCACATAGTCCCTCAAAACCTACACCACCAAAACACACACATAGCAACACAAAACACACACCTACATTCCTGGAGGCTCACAATAGAAATCTGCTCAAGCAACAGAGACCTCCAAAGCAGAAATGCATGCAGCCTCCACCCCCCCCCCAACACAACCCAAATGACACGTAGCCCACAAATTCAGTGTGCCACTCAACCACAGCCCATAAGGCATAACAACATACCCAATACTCTAGTCATAGGTGACTCTATAGTCAGGCACATTGATGTTCCACTCACTATGCTAAACAAGGAGAAAGTTACAGTCAGCTGCCTGGCAGGCGCCAGGATCTGCCACATAATGCAGGCACTCAGGTCACTCCACAACAAGTACAAATATGACTCTTGTCATTGTCCATGTTGGTGTGAATGACCTGAGACGTACCTCCCTGGACTATATAAAAAGAGACATGGAGGAGCTCTCCGATCTTGTAGCCCAGGCAGGTATGACCCTAGCCCTGAGTAGCATTATGCCATCACCCAGAATGATACCACAGTACAAGGACAAAATGATTGACTTCAACAATTGGCTAAGCTTCTGGTGTCATTCTAAGGGGATCCAGTATCTGTCTGCCTGGGATGACATGATCGACAGACGATGCTTTGCCAGAGATGGCCTGCACCTGTCACCCTTGGGATTCCGGATACTGGCTAAGGCTCTTGCCACCCCTATAGTGCCTTTTTTAAGCAAGGTTCAAATGACAAATTCACCACCATAACAGGTACAAGCAAGCAAAATCTGAGGGTAATGCTACTCAATGCTAGTAATCTAAACCTCAAAATGCATTCACTATTGGCACTCCTTAAAATGGAGAACATCGACATCTGTGCAGTGACAGATACCTGGTTCAAGACTTCGGAGAGCACACCTGCATTACCAGGCTATAATTCATACCACAACTTTCGGCCACCTAACCTGGACCGAAACACTGAAGGTGGAGGCGTGTCCGTATTCATTAAGGATATCCACACCTGCAGGCTGGTTGCTCAGCATAATGCATCTGAGATTATCCAAGTGCAACCAACTCTGGGCAAAACCGCAATCCAAATTGTAACTTGCTACAGATCCCCCACCATGCCCCAGGATTCCCACTCCTCATTTCTTGATACACTGGAAAATGTTAGGATACAACCCAATACCGTAATAATGGGTGATTTCAACTACCCCACTATAAATTAGGAAAACTACTCATCTACCAACTCTTTTGCTCAACGTTTTCTGGAATTCATAAATTCCAACACCTTGGATCAACTTATCCACACCCCCACCAGGGGCAGCAATATGCTAGACCTGGTCATTACCAACATGGGCGACCGGTGTTCCACACCAGAGGTCAATTCCTTGTTGGTCAGATCCGACCACAAGCTAATCAGGCTAGACATCCACATCCCGCCCCCACCCCCCATTAGGGAAACCACCGTAAAAAATTTCTCCAAAGCCAACTTCATGCTTCTTAAGACAGAAGTGGCAAACTTCACAACACCCATGCAGACAATAGAGGTACGACTGCTGAATCCTACATAAATGCACTTTATAAGCACTTACATGAGTGCATGGATCGTGCTATCCCTAACAGAACCAAGATACTATCCTCCAAAAAACGGAAGCCAATCTGGTGGTCCCCTGCTTTTAACAAGCTCTACAACAGAAGAAAGAAACTGTTGCAAAAAAGAGTAAAATCCCTGGTCAGCCTCAGTAAGAAGCTGAGATCCCTCATAAAATCCTCCAAAGCTAGTTATGAAAACAAAATCGCCACTGATTCTAAAGACAACCACAAAACATTCTATAGCTATTTCAAGAATCTCAATGACAACACTCAGATCTGCTCTGAGTTACAGCACAATGGCACTAAATATACAGAACCAACTGATATTGCCAACATCCTGGCAGATGGGTTCAGTGCTAACTTTACCCCCCCCCCCCTCACCCCCTAAAGGGCCCATCTCTATACCGGAAGAATGCAAAGTTCCTGTAATCATGGCTGGACAGGTAAAAACCACACTCTCCAAAGCCAAGAACACAGCATCCATGGAACCTGACAACATCCCAGGCTGCATTCTACATGAACTATAGACTGAACTGGCACCCCACCTAAGCACCATGTTCAGTCATAGCCTCACCTCAAGCTTTGTGCCCACTGAATGGCGCACAGCAACGGTTATCCCACTCCACAAAGGGGGAGCCACCACGGACCCAGGGAACTACCGCCCTGTTAGCCTAACAAGCCTGGCCTTCAAGGCCATGGAACGTATCATCATGGAACTTATAAACAAAGACATTGGTAATCTCCAAACTCTGGACCCCACCCAGTTCAGGTTTGTAAAAGGCAGATAATGTCTCCTAAACCCGATTGACTTCTTTGAAGCAGTCACCAAAGCCGTAGTCGAGGGTAAGGTGGTTCACATAGCCTATCTACATCTCGCCAAGGCTTTTGACACCATCCCCCACTCTGGAATTATAGATAAACTCACTAAACTAGGTATAAATCCCTATGTCACAAGATGGGTTGCCAACTGGCTCACTGACAGAACCCACACTGTGAAAGTAGCAGACACCAAATGCGACTTCAGACCAGTGACAAGTGGGGTACCACAGGGTTCAGCCCTGGGTCATCTCCTGTTTGGTATCTATTTTCTGAAGTACAGGCTAGCACAGAAGGTCTTTGGCTAACGAAGTTCGCAGATGACTGCAAACTAGGAGCCATAATTGAAACTCCTAATGATGTTGACATCCTACAAAAGGGCTTCACTGAGACAGATGCCTGCTGTCAAAGCCATGGCCTCAAGCTCAATGTCAAAAAGTGCATTGTCATCCCCCTTGGTAAAAACTCTGTACTCATGAGCTACCACATAGGTGGTAGTCTACTTAACACCGAAAGTGTGATAAGAGACCTTGGGACACAGGTGGACAGTAGTCTCTCCTTTGATAATCACATCGCCACAGTAGTCAGGAAATCCTTCTATGTGGCACACCTCATCACAAAAGGTTTCTCATCCAGGAAAAAAGAGGTCATTGTTCCCCCTCTACTTGTCACTCATTATAGAGTACAACACCCCTTTTGGTATGTACCTCACAAGACATCTACAACAACTGGAAGGACCACAGAAATACCTCACAAAGGGGATTACTGGCCTCAAAAAGATGCCCTACGCAGACCGTCTCAAAAAACTCCAGCTGTACTCAATCGTATATCGCCTACTCAGAGGCGATCTCTGCCTAACATACAAAGCTATGTCAAACCCAGAGCTGTTGGACATGCTCCACTTAAAGAAATCCCAATCCCTCCAAGCTACATGCTCTAGGGACCTAAACCTTGTCACCACAATAAACAGAACATGCTGGGGGGATAGATTCCTGTCCCAGAGACTTCCCATACTCTGAAACAGGCTACCCATCTATGTTAAGCAAAGTTCTTCATTAGCACTCTTCAAGAAAAATCTTGATGAGTGGATGGGAAATAGGAAATACACCCCGGGGATCACTTCTGTGTCTCTGCTCAACAGTGGCACAGGAAAATTACTTTCTTAGGTGACGTAAGCCAGGGAACCTTGTTGGCTAGGCTTATGTAGGCATCGGGCCGATAGCCTAGTACCTACCTATGAACCTATGAGAGATAGATTCCTGTCCCAGAGACTTTCCATACTCTGGAACAAACTACCTATCTATATCAAACAAAGCTCCTCATTAGCACTCTTCAAGAAAAACCTTGATGATTGGATGGGAAATAGGAAATTCACCCCTGGGATCACCTCTGTGGCTCTGCTCGACAGGGGCACAGGAAAATAATTTTCTTGGGTGGCGAAAGCCAGGGTACCTTTTTGGCTAGGCTTGTATAAGCCCTAGGGCCGATAGCTTAGTACCTACCTATGAACCTGATACTAAGACAACTAAATCACAGTCTGTTTTATTGAAAACAAAATTACTTGGTCTGGAAATCTACAAAAAGGTCTGATAAAAAAGGTAGCCACCAAAGCACTGCATCGCTATGTTGATTTCTCAGATGGACCTGAAGAAGCCATATGGCGAAAGCATTTTTAAAATGTTAAACTGTTAGGGAATACTTGTTATCTCAAGAAAGACAGTTTGTTCAGTTAAAGTAGTAATACATGGTTCTGTTTAAACAAGGAAAAAAGGAATTGCCTTATTTGAACAGGCCGAGTCACAGTTGGACTTATCTTGAATATGATTAACTGATATTGTGATATAACACAAGTACTGTGAAAGAATATGGGAGGATTAGCCAGTGTGGACATTTGGTCATATTCAAATAAGGTGTTTTACCTCCACCAATTAAAACACAGCTGCATTTTGACACATTCAAATTAGGTGTCTTTTATCTCCAATTAAAACACCTGGCTATTCTGACCCCCTCCTCTCCCCTCACAAATCCCTTATAACCAGGACCAGGACAGAGCTCACTGTAAAACCATTAAGATTTGACTGCAAGAATGCATTTTTTTAAAACTGCACTAATTCCCTTATTCCTTTGGAGGGGAGGGGTAGATAAGCCATCTACTGTTAGCTGCAGGTCAGGTTTTCTTGTATCCTAATCAAAGTCCTGCTTTCTTCACTCCAGGGGATCTTTTTTTTTCACAAAGACTTTTTTACATGTACAAACAACCATACGCTCCGCAAGGATGGCATGCAGGGTCAAGCCAACAATGTAAACCACCAACGACCAGCAAAAAACGATAGTGAACACGCAGTAATGAAGAAATAATGATTATTTATTTATAATTCCTTCAAATCCAGACCGGTTTCGGCTATTCAGCCTTTATCAATGAATACAATAAAGTATTCATTGATAAAGGCTGAATAGCCGAAACCGGTCTGGATTTGAAGGAATTATAAAAAAATAATCATTATTTCTTCATTACTGCGTGTTCACTATCATTTTTTGCTGGTCGTTGGTGGTTTACATTTTTTACATGTACAAACATATGAGAAGTTAGTAGAACTAAATCCACTCAGAAATGGTTTGACCTTCAAAGAACCAAGTCTGGGAGCTAATGCTCTCCAGTAATTTGTAGCTGTGATGCAGTCAGTTTTGGTTGAATATTTACATTCTTTTACTAGTATGAAATGTTAGATCTGCAATTTGTAGATTCCCAGGTTGTGGCTAAAAATGGACTTTTTAGTGACCTAATTAATGAATAATGAAATAAAACCATTTGACCTCGTCCTTGCTTGGCTTTCAGACAAACTCTGACTCTGTAACCTTTCTGTCAGATGGTAATAGAAGTGTTCCAGTCATACGTGTTGGGGGAGGGGGCCGATGTTGAGTGGCCTGTGCTGCATTGTGGAAACACTGCACAAAAATGTCAACTTGTTTTATTTCAAATGGGCCACAGGTGCCAGTCATTTCTATGCTGCAATATCTGACATTTTCCTCAGCTGTGCCACGTCATCAAGAGAAAAAAAAGCAAGATGAGAAAGGACAGAAAACTGGGCCATTGACTCACCCCTGTCTGCAGAGAAGTAATCAGAAATGTAGTTGTTTCACTTCAGGTTTTGTGATCAGACAAGCAGAAAACTCCTAAGCTAAAGGGTTTATCAGTCATACATAATGACCCTGCAGGAATCTATACATAATGCAGACAATGTGCAACAACATCTGTAGGTTCACGCTGTTGGCACTTTGCAGAGGTCATTATTGTCACTATGTCAGAAGGGCTGGATGGCTTCCAGTCAGAGAAACAGCTGAATTACTCTCTACTTCCTCCATTTCAAACTTTAATAATTAAAAAAATCAGTGCCCATTTCTGTTAAGCAGATTAGAAATGTGGAGGGGGAAACTGTGACCTCAGGTTCAGTGTCTCTGGCATTGCTAACCTGGGGTGCCACTGTAACAGTCTTAGGACAACCGACAATGCATTTTGTGTCATGGGTCCTGTTATCTTAGACCACCTTCTTGCAGCAATGAGAAAACTGAAGGACCAAAATAAGTTCATGAGCAAACTCCAATATTCTACTAAAGTATTCTGTCTAACACCTTTGTCATCCCTCTTTCTGGCTGCTTAAATAAATATCTCTTTCTCTGTAAAATCATTACAGCATCACTTGTCATAACTAGCTATTTATGTTTTGATTGCACAGCCTAATGGACTGCAGATTTTTAGACTGTTAGATGCAGTATATATTTTTGGTTCCAAATTGCTTCCACTGCTTGAAAATCATTAGTCCTTTCCTCGTCAGTAGGCCCATTCTTAATCTTTAGCCAGGAGGGGTGTCATTTAGACAGCCATCAGTGGTGATTGTTTATTGTTTTTTTTTTTTTTTTGGCTGCCCTTCCCCTGTGTGCCCACCCCAGAAAGTGACAACCAATGGGTGGGATGTGTAGAGGGCATCAGCACTGACTCACTCTTCAGTTATGCAAGGGTCTGGTGTCAACAGGACTGCCTTATCCATCCACAAGAGGTGCTGCTCCAGTGTTTCTGCAGTCTTCACCTCAGATACTCACCTAGTAACTGTGTGTCACGGATAATGCAGCACTCTCCACATAGGATGGTCATAACCATCTTCCCTGCCTGCACAGACACCCATGGGCTACTTGAACTTGAGTCATTAGGGCTTTATTCCTCTACGTCACTGGACAAGACATAGCGTATAGGTAAAATATTCCTTAACCTTGTCAATGGCACAAAATGTGGTGTGGCATCCCCCCCCCCCCGGGCCAGTAAGCAAGGAGTGTGAATCCTCACCACTGACACCAGTGATGAGGGACATTCACTTGGAACAAAAATAGATAAGCACAGTATTTCCAGATGCAGCTGTCTGCATCATGCACAATTTCCCTTAAGAGCTTACAGGGAACACACTCAGTCCGGGGTGTGAGCTTCTCTTTCTTTCTCTCCAGGCCCGCAGTAAGACTCCCCACTGGCACAGCTGTAGAGTTGAATCCTCAGCCGAGTGTCCCAGCCAAATGCTCCACCACCCTCTCTGTGAAACCAGTGCTCCTTGCCCCTGTTCCAAGCAGCTGACACACACACACTCTTTTGAGATTTGATTTTCTCACACACACACACACACACACACACACACACACACACACACACACACACACACACACACACACATACCTGGGAAAGGCTGGCACAGATTTAATAGCTATGCCCCCTTCTGCCCAGACTATACGGTAGTTACTGCCACCAGACAGTCCAAAGCCAGCTACTCTAAGGGTCTTACAAGGGTACCCAATTATACTGAGTGAAATTAATACGAGTACAAATGGTAGTGTTTTGACTAATGCAGTAAGGCTTTCAGGAGTGGCCACAGAGTCACCAAATAAATATAACTTCTCTCAAAGAGTGAAACATTCTTTAAAGGACCAGCCACAATGAAAAGTTTAAATCTATTTAATAATAAATAATAAAAGAACATGAAAATGCTAAATATCTATTTACAATAAACACCAGAGTTTCAATCACAGGAAACATTAAAATAACATAAATGAATAGATTCACACAGATACAGAAAAACAGTACTTAACTAATCTCACTATATTTTCCTGACTGATCTAAAGAATTACTATTCTCTGGTTACTTACTAAAACAAGGCAAGATGAAGTGGGTAAGTGGTATTCCTTATTTGTCAGGTTTCAAAAACAGACTGCCCTGAGACTTCAGTCTCATCTAGTATTAAAACATCATTTTAGTCCTGGATTACAGAACGACATCACACACATCTCGTCATCTGAATTCTGGTTCCCATACTACTCCCAGGACTAATCTCACACATATGTGTTACCATACACACAGACAAAGCTTTGCTAAGATGTGTTATAGCATCTGGAAGCCATAAAACCATTTTCAGCATGTCTACCCTTCCAGGGTAGCAATTAATTCCCTGCTAAGGACAGTGCAACAAGGATTCCTAGTCCTTGTTTTCAGTGACATTTCGTCTCTTGCTGCAATCAGAACTGTAAAGTACAATCTTTATTGCCTACCCAGGTAGTTTAATTTCACACTATTTTTCAAAGTTAGCTGGACTGAGATTAACCTCTTCAATTCTAGCATCTTCTATTACAATATTAATTTCAACAACTATAATACAGTATGGCATGCAGGTGCATTTTTTCTGTCCAGCAGGATGCACTGCTGCTGCATTTTTTTTAACACAGGTAGCTTTACAGATACATTTTCAACACAAGGAGCTGTGCAAATCAGTTTGATATACAAATTACATGTAATTCTTTAAAAAACCTCCAGCTAACTATGCTGGCATGTGTTACATATCCACTGACTTACGTTTCCTGGCATAGCTGGCAATACCTCACATATTTACAGGTAGTACACTTACCTTTGTTGCAGTAAGCTGCAAGTTTTATTCCCACACCATGTAGATGGACTGCTGACACTGAAGTGCAGCACAAGGGATGGGGGTGGTGCTGCAGTCCTTAAGTGTGTTGTCCTTTGGATAAGATGTTAAACCAGGGTCCCATCTGTTTGAGTTAGTGGTAGCTCAGGTGGATGTAAAAGATCCCACAGCACCTGTCGAAAAGAGTAGTGGAAGCTTCCCAATGCCCCGGCCAAATGTCTCCTTGTAGTATAAAATACCACCTTACGTCTCCCATGAAAAGAGGTCACAAGCCTAGTGGGACTAACCCAGTCAACAAGGAATAAAATAAATAAATAAATAAACAAACAACTAAATAAATAAATAATCTTTATTATCCCCCATAGCATCAGTTTATGAATTCTTACTGTACGGTATAACCACAGCATATTTTATTCTCACAGCCTTGCTAAGAGTGGGTAATGTAGCTGTCTTGCTTACAAGACAGGTTACTTCTGAGTGCCGCCAGTCAATAAATTTATTATGTTGTATTTGCACGATGCATACTGATGTAGACTCAAGTTAATGCCTAACTGTATTGCTCTTACTTTTTGCTTTATAAGATGTCCACGCTGCGTAATTGTATGCAGTGATGATGTTTAATGACTACATAGACATGGATGGATAATTAGCATAATGCAGTAATGTTGTATTTTTTACTGCACATATCCTGTCTGTGATAGTGTTTCTACATCACTTTATGTAATGCTTTCTAGTCACACTCACTTGTGGAGTGAATTTTTATTTGTTAGTCACACTTTTCAGCCGTAACTTGAGGTCATAAGCTGGGAACAAAAAACATGTTATGTATATATCAATGTAACACTAATAATGGTAGGAAAGTCATCATCAAGAATTGTCAGGCAGCTAAGGGAAGTCAAGGCTTATATCAGTGATTATTACCTTCCACGCATCACTCATTTATCTGTATTTAATGTACCTTTTTGGTTCATTTTTTGCAATGGCCTGGGTTGTGCTTGTCAAAGGTCCCTTATAGAACGTCACAGTGTTCTAGTTAACATATATACATAAATAAGTTAATAAATAATTAAATAGCCAATTGACCAACCATGCTAGCTATTATTGATGCTTGATTTCATTGTGGCTCTGTCTGGCATTACTTGGATTACCTCTCCACATACTCATCACGTGTACCCATCATGTCTGCCTTGGGTTAGAAATGTCCATGTTAAGAAATTTTGGGATACCAGTATAGGAGTTAGATTACTTTTAATGGCCTCAATAAGTGTTTCTTTCTAGTATTCTTACATAAACCACTATTGCATTGAATTTTGTTTGTGCTTTTACAGGGCAATGCTATGTCAATTTACTTCTTTTTTATAATGTGTGTACTTTTCTGCTATGCTTAAATGAAATGGATAATTTTAAATAATGTGTTGATAATGAAAACAATTCAAGAAGTTGTATTTTCAGGATAGTGAATGTTGCATCATCGTCTGGAATTTAGGATTAGGGAAGCAAGTGCCATTGTGCCTTTTCCTGGTTGGGCAGTCCTTTTCCATGCTGAGAGATGTAGGTTTATCTGGTGACTGCTACCGTACATCTGACAACTTTCAATAAGTAACACTTTTGAGCATGGAAAGAAATGTAGGTAGATTCCTTTAGTAGGAATGCAGAAGAGGTTAAATAAGCTAATTAGACTTTTCAGCTGTGATCATTCGAGACAAGAAATATAAAGTTATTGAAGACAAAGCTTACCCAAATAAATGGCAGTTGTCAAAACATAATTGTTGCACAAAACGCCCCCTTCCTATATATGTATATGTATCTCTCATTTGTCCTAAATTTTGCAGAACATCCCTGATTTTACATCATATTTTTCCCTGTCCCCCTATACAATTTTTGATTTTTGGGAGGGATCACACCCAGTCAATATTACCAGACATTAGGGTTTCATATTTCTTATTGTTCAGAAAATGCATTTCAGTGCAAAACCTGTTATTCTATTAAATAAGTGAATTACATTAATATTCAAAAATTGACCCTGATTTTGGGCCCTAGTCCCCCAGTTATTTTTGGCTTTGTTCAGAATTCCTGAGCAAAGACTTTGAGACGTATGTATTCATGTAATATATAAACTGAATGAAAGTGCATCCCAGGTTGATCTCAGGGTTCTGACTTATCCCAGCTCAGTCCCCTGTAAGGTCCAGGGGGCCAAGTAAAATAAAATAAGACTCAAAAGACATTTCAGCCAATGGTCCAGAAGAATCTTTCCAATGATTTGTATAGTCAATCCTAAAATAATGAAAACAGCAAACTCGGGTATTCTCAGTTCATCCGTTCTTTATTCAAGAGAGGTAAGTGCTGCATAGGCAGAGAAAGATAAATGTTTATATTTTTATGTATATGTATATTATATATATATATATATATATATATATATATATATATATATATATATATATATATATATTTACCATATACAAACATTTAAATTTACACACACACACACACATATATATATATATATATATATATATATATATATATACAGACTCTGCTACACTTTGCTGTGAAGGAAAGGTTAGTTTGCTTTTATTTGTTGTATTTTGTATTACTTTATTGCCTTTTTATATTTTGAATACTGTGATTTGTTTTCTTTACCTTGTGTTTTACTTGCATTCTGCTTTAACTGCATATTAAAACTTCAAAAGAGACCACAGCTCTGTCTCTTCTGAGTCAGGCAGAAATTTGAAATTTTTTCCTACCCACCCACCCAGTTACAGTTGTCTTGTTAAATACCACTGTCTTTCTAGTTGCCTGCCTCTTATGTTAATCTGACCATATATCTCATTTCCTCTCTGCTTTCACTGGCTTGTGTGAGTAATCACAGAATCATCATTTTTGAAATCACTGCCCTTCAACTATTTAAATTTATTGACCATCCTACTGTATTCCATAGTACCAGAATACAAAAGTGACCACCCCTTTCAATCCATTTTGCTGTTTTAAAAATAGTAACTCTCCACTAAACCTTAACTTTTTAAACAGGTAAAACTTAAGTTACCTACTTTCACATCTAACTTCTCTAGTGCACACTGCAGTGTGCATTTTTATTCATCTTACCTTTAAGCATCCCTGTGACTAGCACTTGCTCTAATACCTGCTGGAAAGCACTAGGAGGCCTTAAACTGATACAAGCACTCAACTCTCCTTGTTAATAAGGAGAAATTAATCGTAGGCAATAAACAGCCTATAATTGCAAAGTACCTTGTTAAGGTAAGGGAAAACAGCTCCTGTACTTACAAAAAAAAAAAAAAAAAAGCACCAAACCAGGCATGTCCAAGGGTCAGCTTCCTGTGATTTCTCCTGTCCACCTGGTAAATCTGGGCATACTAGGGAAATGCAGCAATTGCCTCATTTACGCAAACAACCCTCTCCTCCTACCACCCAACACTACAACCTGTGAGAGATACACTTACATAGCCAAAATGGAAGCAAAGCTCTCTCCACCCAAGATTGTGCTAGACAGTCAAGAGGAGAAGGTTAACACCCACACTACACCTCAAGCAACACATAGCCCTTGTAAACCCACACCACCAACACCCACATATAACAACACTAAATCCACATATGCATAGGCCCTTAACTGTAACCTGCCCAAGCAACAAGGACCTCTGAAGCTGAAATGCAAACAAACACCGGTCACAACCAAAGTGTTGCATAGCTCACTACACCAGTGTGCCACCCAGCAACAGCCCCTAAGGCAAGACAATGTACCTAACACTTTAGTCATAGGTGACTCTATAGTCGGGCATACTGATGTCCCACTCACCAGGTTGAACAAGGAGAAAATTACAGTCAGCTGCCTGTCGGGTGCCAGAATCTGCCACATAATGCATGCACTCAAGTCACTCCACAACAAGTGCAAATATGACTCTGTCATTGTCCATGTTGGAGTGAATGACTTGAGACATACCTCCCTGGACTACATGAAAAGAGACATGGAAGAGCTCTCGGATCATGTGGCCCAGGCAGGTATGACCCTAGCCCAGAGTAGCATCCTGCCTTCGCCCAGAATGATACCACAATATAAGGACAAAATGATTGACTTCAACAATTGGCTAAGCTTTTGGTGTCATTCAAAGGGGATCCAGTATCTGTCTGTCTGGGACGACATGAGTGACAGACCACGATGCTTTGCCAGAGATGGTCTGCACCTGTCGCCCTGGGTTTCAGGTTACTGGCTAAGGCTCTTGCCACACCTATAGTGCCTTTTTTAGGCAAAGGTCAAAGGACAAAACCACCCCCGTAACAGGTACAAGCATGCAAAAACCTGAAGGTAATGCTACTCAGTGCTAGAAGTCTAAACCTCAAAATGCACTCTCTTGAGGCACTCCTAAAAATGGAGAACAACGATATCTGTGCAGTAAATGAGACCTGCTTTAAGGCTCCAGAGAGCACCCCTGCAATACCAGTCTACAACTCTTACCACACTTTTCGGCCACCAAACCAGGACCGAAACACTAAAGGTGGAGGAGTGTCAATATTCACACCACCAGGCTAGTTGCCCAAAACAATCCGTCTGAAATTCTCCAGGTGCAACTAACACTAGGTCAGACTGCAATCCAAATTGTAGCTTGCTACAGATCCCCCACCATGCCCCAAGATTCTCACTACACCTTTCTAAACATACTGGAAAATATTAAGATAGAACCAAGTGCCCTAATACTGGGTGATTTTAACTACCCTGCCATTAACTGGGAAAACTACTCCTGTACCAACACCTTTGCCCAGCGGTTCTTGGAATTCATAAATTCTAATGCCCTGGATCAACTAATCCATAGTCCCACCAGGGGCTCCAGTATTCTAGACCTGGTCATTACCAACATGGGAAATCGATACTCCACACCTATGGTCACCCCCTCGTTAGTCAGGTCTGACCATAAGCTAATCACCCTTAACATCCATATCCCACCTCTACCCCCCCAGTAAGGAAACCTCCATAAAAAACTTCTCCAAAGCCAACTTCATGCTACTCAAGTCAGAAGTGACAAACTTCATGGCACCCATGCTGACGGGAACTGAAAGTTCAACTGCTGAATCCTACACTAAGGCACTGTATGAGCACATCCACTCATGCATGAATCGTGCCAACCCAAATAGAACCAAGATGCTCTCATCCAAAAAAAGGAAGCCAATCAGGTGGTCCCCTGCCATAAACAAACTTTACAACAAAAGGAAGAAACTGTTGCAGAAAAGAGGAAAATCCCAGGATGCAAAAACTCCCTTAACAGCCTCAGTAAGAAACTGAGATCCCTCATAAAATCCTCCAAAGCTAGTTACGAAAATAAAATTGCCAAATATTCCAAAGACAACCACAAGGCATTCTATAATTATGTCAAGAATCTAAATGGCAATGCTCAGATCTGCTCTGAGCTAAAACAGAATGGAATTAAATATACTGATCCTAAGGATATTGCCAATATCCTGGCAGATCAATTCAGTGCCAACTTCACCCCCCTCTCACCCACTAAATGGCCCATCTCAATATCGGAAGATTGCCAAATTCCGGTAATAACGGCCACGCAGGTAAAAAATGCACTCTCCAAAGCTATGAATACAGCATCCATGGGATCAAATGACATCCCAGGCTGTGTACTACATGAACTACAGTATGAACTGGCACCTCACCTAAGTGTCATGTTTAATCATAGCCTCACCTCAGGTTTCATGCCCACTGAGTGGTGCAGAGCTACAGTTATCCCACTCCACAAGCGGGGATCCACCTTGGATCCCAGAAACTCAGTCTGACGAGCCTTATCTGCAAGGCCATAGAGTGTATTATCATGGAACTTATAAACAAAGACATTGGCAATCTTCAAACACTGGACCCCACCCAGTTTGGGTTCATGAAGGGCCGGTCTTGTCTCCTGAGCCTGATTGACTTCTTCAAATCAGTTTCCAGAGCCATGGACAAGGGTAAGGTGGTCCACACAGTTTATCTAGACCTCGCCAAGGCCTTTGACACCATCCCCCACTCTGGAATCATAGATAAACTTACTAAGCTGGGCATTAATCCCTACGTCACCCAATG
This sequence comes from Protopterus annectens, assembly GCF_019279795.1. NCBI lineage: Eukaryota > Metazoa > Chordata > Ceratodontiformes > Protopteridae > Protopterus > Protopterus annectens. The sequence continues at coordinate 666,805,164 of NC_056733.1, read as the reverse complement.
GGTTGCCAACTGGCTTACTGATAGAACCCACACTGTAAAAGTAGCCGACTCCAAATCCAGCTCCAGACAAGTGACAAGTGGAGTACTTCAGGGTTCAGTCTTGGGACCGCCCTTGTTTGGCATCTACTTCTCTGAAGTACAGGACAACACTAAGGGTCTCTGGCTAACAAAGTTTGCAGATGACTGCAAACTGGGAGCCGTTATTGAATCCCCAAATGACGTGGATACTCTACAAAAGGGCCTTACAGAAATAGATGCTTGGTGGCAGAGCCATGGGCTCAAGCTCAATGCCAAGAAATGTATAGTTATCCCCTTTAGGAAAAAACATCTACCCGTGAATTACCATATAGGTGGGAGTACACTAAACACCGAAAGTGTGATAAGAGACTTAGGGACAAAGGTGGACAGTGGTCTCACCTTCGATAACCACAATGCCACAACAGTCAGGAAATCCTTTTATGTGGCACACCTCATCACTAAGGGGTTTTCATCCAGAAAAAAGGAGATCATTATCCCACTGTACTCATCCCTCATTAGACCCATTATAGAATACAACACCCTGTTTGGTATGTACCTCTCAAGACATCTGCAATAACTGGAAAGGCCGCAGAAATACCTCACTAAAAGAATCACAGGCCTAAAGCAGATGCCATATGCTGACTGCCTTAAAAAACTCCAGTTATACTCTGTTGCATATCGTCTACTCAGAGGCGATCTCTGCTTAACATACAAGGCCATGTCAAACCCAGAGCTGTTGGACATGCTACACTTAAAGAAATCCCAATTCCTCAGAGCCACATGCTCCAGGGATCTAAACCTTGTCATCACAATAAACAAAACATGCTGGAGGGATAGGTTCCTGACCCAGAGACTCCCCAGACTCTGGAATAGATTGCCCATACATGTCAAGCAGTGTGCCTCTTTGGCCCTCTTCAAAAGGAACCTTGATGATTGGATGGGAGAAAGGAAATTCACCCCGGGGATCACGTCAGTCAGACAGGGGTCCAGGGAAGTAAATAGTGTGGGAAGAAATAGCCAGGGAATTGTTATGGCTAGGCTTGTATAGGCCCTAGGGCTGATAGCCTAGTACCAACCTATGAACCTATATATATATATATATATATATATATATATATATATATATATATATATATATATAGATATATAGATATATATATATTTACACACACAAACACACACACACACAAACACACACACACACACTTGTATGTGTGTATATACATATGGTAAATATACACATATATCAAGTATGTTTATGTATCATTTATACCATATATATGGGTGTCTGTAGATATATTTGAGTGTCACAACAGAAGTGAAACAACTAGTGTAAAAGAACAAAGAACCAATACGAAATGGTAGGGCATTTTTCAGTCTACAACCAGAAAAAAAAAAACTACAAAGGAGTAATTGTCACAAAGTTAATAAAAAGGCATTACTCTTTCATTTGTACTGAATAAGGACTTCATCAGAAAAATACAAGAAAAACAAACACTCATTTAAATACTGAAGCATACATCGCTTGATCAGCTAAAACAAGCAGATTTTGAATTGCCGCAGAAAAATGGAACACTACTAGATATATAGACTAGTTAAAGATTGTTAAATAACTAAAAATACTTATAAACAGAGCAAATAATAAATATATAAACAATAATACATGAAAAAGTTATAAAATAAAAATTCATCCATCAATATTCCTATTAAAAAAAACATATTCATAACTTAGAAGCATGCATTTTAAGAATACTGCTAATGGATATGGCTTCATCAGGACCTGGAGCTCCAACTGCATTCAGCCGAATTTGCCATGTGAGCTCATGGTATTTGACCTGTAACTCTCATGGGTCTTTACGGGTGTAATGGGGTGTTATGGGTAACCTGTTCAAGGGCAGTAAATAAACATTTCTTGGGCTGGTGACAAATTGATGGTATGTTTAAATAAAGCATTATCCTCAGTCTTTTTAGTAACGGCAAAACTGTGCTCATAAGTCCTTCTGCGCAAAGTGCGCTCAGTTTTGCCTGTATGAAATAAATGGCAAAAATCGAAGAAGGGCAAATATAGTACTCCTTTTGGGTCAGTTATACATGTGTTGAAACTTAAACACGTTCCACACCCCGCAAATGCAATTCATTTCCTACATAAATACAATTACACAGGGGTCATGGCCCATACTTCATAGTTCCTTTGGAATAGTGTGATTCATTGTTAAGTAATGGATTTGTTGTTTCAAGTCTTTTTGTGATATTCCTACCTCTTTTGTATATGAAAAGTGTGCCCTCACCCACAGACTGTGATATTTCTTTAAAACACTTGAAAATATTCCAATTTTGTTAGGTAGAACTTTTTACAGTATTGCTCTTTGGGCCATATTTTAAAATCATGGCCCTTTTAAATCCATGATTCTTTTCCTAAGGAGTACAGTATACTCTTAAGCGAATGCCAAAGGGGTTAAAATGCTGGTTCTGTAGTCAGTTTCTACTTTTTCATCTACTCATGTTGCGGCAGGAGGTGTTTGCCTGGTCTATATGAGTTGAAAAATACTCTAAAGGGCTCATAGTGTAGTCATTCTATTTGCCGGAGGTCTCTGTAGACAGGTTTCTGCTTTTTCATTGCTGGTATAAATGTGGCACGTTTGCGTGGCTCTTGCTCATTTCTACAGAGCTCAGAAAGCTTGTCATCCTAGCTTTTGTTCCAGAAGTGTTTTACTTGCATGCAGTGCTGTCCAGGCAAAGAGATGTACTTTTGTTTAGTAAGCTGCACTTGTATAACTTATTTTAAGTAATCACTGCTGTCTTGCTTTTATCTGTGCATTTTTCTGTTTTTTTTTAACTAAAAAGTGTCTTTTCTTCTCAGTGTTGCTGCTGTTAAACTCTTTGCCTTGAAAATCACTTTTCTAAGGGTTTTCTAGCCAGTTGTTTAAGTTATTTTGTGGATTAGCAGTGCCCTCTACAGAAGCAAACACCTAGAAAGCAAATCTTCCCTACAGAACTGTCATAAAACTGTACCCTATAAAACATTGTGTAGAGCAAATACCTTGCATGCTGACAAGCTTACAGCAGCTAGTTCATGCATCGAGTGTCAGTACCATTAGCTTTAACAGAATTTAGTATTTTATTGCCACCAAAGCTAGAAAATGTTAGGATGTTTTAGCCTAGTCTGCCCCAATAAAGTACCAGTGTTAGTCTGCCCAATTAAAACACCCTGAATAGCCTTCTGTAAACTCCCAGTACACCAACCCCCTTGTAGCACACCAATTAAAGGACCAGACAGTATGGATATGCAATTTCTTAACCTCTTGGTAACCAGCCTAGTGGATATGGGTATCCTGTGACAATGTAGCAGTTGTCTCATGTTTCCCGACAGTGATTTAAAGTAACAGATATTGTACTTGAAAGGTGTACTTACACAATCTGACTGGAGGGTACACGCTCACATAGAAGCACGTCAGGTTATCAAAACCATGCACACAACACCCATTAGAAAGCATACAACACACACACAGACCAATGGATGCTGAGGCACTTAAATGCAGTCTTTCTAAACAACAAAGATTACCTACACTGTCATTGACAAAGGTATTCCTCAGCAAACATAAAAGCACTCGGCAAAACCAACACCCAACACCACACATACAGTTGCACTAAATGGATACCCAAAAACAAAGCCTTTAATGCAAGCTAGCACACTTCCCAGGACTCTCATCATAGGGGGTCTCAATTGTAAGACATACTGATGCCCCTCTAACCAGGCTGAACAAGGAGAAGATAATGGTTAGTTGCCTATCTGGAGCCAGGATCCACTAAATTATGTACGAACTCTAGTCATTACATCACAGGAACCAGTATGATTCCTTCATAGTCCATGCTGGTGTGAATTACCTCCCTGGACTATATGAAGAGTGATGTCATGATGCTCTGGGACTACGTGTTTCAGGCTGGCATGAGTTGGTATGAGCTAAGCACTGAGCAACATATTACCTTCACTGAGGATGATGCGACAATATGAACAATAGATGATTGATTTTAACAGGTCCAGAGAGATCATCACACCTCTGTACTCAGCCCTCATCAGACCAGTCATAGAATATAATGCCCCCTTTGATATGTAGCTAATCAGACACTGCAGAAACTTGAACATCCAAAAGGGTTCCTTACTAAAGGAATACAGGAAGTAAACACAATGTCCTACACTGATTGCCTCAAAGCCCTGTCTCTTTATTCTGTATCATACACATTTCTGAGAGGTGATATTTTCCTGGCATATGGCATCCCTGGACCCTGTTTTGATGAACCTTTTGCATGTCTGGAAAATAAACAGCATCACAACTACTAGATCAAAAGACCTACATTTTGTTTGTGGCATAAATAGGATATGTTGGAGAGACAGATATGTTTTCCAGAGAATTCCCATTCTCTGGAACAGGCTCCTCATCCATGTGAAGCAGAGTTCTTCCCTAATCCTGTTTAAGCACGATTTCGACCAATGGATGGATAATTGGAAATTCACCCTAGCTGTGGCGCCTTTGTCTCTCGATGGGGAGAGGCAGTCAGTAAATCACCCTGTAAGTAAATCATATTTGTGGGTTACATTTAGATTGCACAGCTAGGCTTATAAAGGCCCTAGTGGCCTAGTATACACCTATGACCCAATGAACATGGATATTTTGTATTTTATTTTAATTATTTGATTTTGTTGACTGGGGTAGAACACTGATCCCTTGAACAAGTTTCAGATTCAGCATGGGATGATACTTAAACATGATTTAAAGCACATACAAAAGATAACAGTTAAGGGATGAATACGTATTCATTGACAATACTGTATGACTACGTACCATGTATATGCGTGTACGTATGTGTATCACGTAGGTAGGTGCAGGACATATATGGGAATGGGTGTGTGTCATACTTCACATGTATATGTGATATTCATTTGTTAAGGATTGTGACTGGTCCTTACAGCTACAAACAGTATTGGTAATCATTTATGCAGCTGAGGTTGAGATTGCACCTGCATTAATGATTTTGAGGACTACTTGCAGAAAGTGTGTGTGTGTGTGTGTGTGTGTGTGTGTGTGTGTGTGTGTGTGTGTGTGTGTCTGTGTGTGTGTGTGTATATGTGTCTCTGTGTGTGTGTGTGTGTATTTGTTAGTAACTAAGAAAGATTTGTTTATAGGAATTTTTTAACCTCAATTTCTGATGACTTTTTTGTTTTTTTGCTTGTTTGAAGAGGCACTCAGTGCAGCATTGTCCTGGTTGCCAGGTGACCTAGATACAGCTGTGCTTACACCTGTATCACGTGTAGAGGATTTCTGCCTGGCAATATTACTCTTTGTTTTATTTAGTTAGTTATTTGCATTTAGTTACCAAGAAGGTAAATAGGTCATGAAAGACCCCTTTTCAAGAGAGGCCCAGGGAGAAAAATTCCAAAAAATATGTCACAAGAGAAAAACTTTAAAAGACATTGTAGCAGACACTTTGTGAGTACAACAATATTTAAACTATAATGGTTACAAATTCTGTATAGACTAAGTGTCTAGGTATGTGACAAGTAATAGTAGTTAAAGAAGGAAAGCCAAAAAAGGGGAAATGCACTGAAGAAGGAAGTAGTTAGGGTAAACTAGTTGTGTAAGAAATGGAACCTGTACAGGAAGAGAGTGAGATCTAGATTTAGATGCTTTAAATGCTGATAGAGATTTAAAGTAGTAAAACGTGAAAAACTGTAAGGAACTAAGTGGGTGAGGGAGACTGCATTGTTAATCTGCATCATCAAGGGTACAGAAAAGAAGAGGGTAAGGGTTCACATTGACAATTGCAAGAAGGCTAAATTACTTTCCAGTAGACTCACTCTTATCTGGCCTCTCTTTAACCACCCGTCATATTTCTGCCATAGCCTTAGCAAAAGGCAATTCAGAAGAACAACACTTCCTTCTCCTCTGGGCAAAATAATGACAAACATTTGAGTTTTAG